>NC_068939.1:173612206-173629706 GCF_016801865.2 Culex pipiens pallens
TTTTTAGAAATTTTCTGATTGATTCGGTATTTTCGGCAAAGTAGTGATGAGGACTGTTAAACAAATAGATACGCGTAAAAAAATTAAATTAACTTTTTTCATAAAAAAACTATTTCCAAAATCCGTATTTTTTTATTTTTATTTTGTTTGAAGGGACAAATCCCGCAAATTTTAAGCCATAGAGAAGTTAGGACTTAAAATTAAATTTTACCAAATAAAAAATCTCGTTTTTTGATTTTTTCTAAGTTTTCAAGAATATTTGCTATAAAATTGCTTAAGAAACATTGAAGGTTGCTGAAATACAGCAAATAAAAGAAAAAGGAGCGAAAATTGAAGTTGCTCATTTGTCAAAAGCAAGAGTTACTCAAAATATCTTCAGGAAAAATTAAGAATGCATTTTCAATTGTAACCTATTGATACTTGTTAAAATTAAAATTTCAGAGTTCATGACAGCACCAAATAATTGGAGCAAAAAATATTGCATCATTCGATTTCTTGTTTTTGCCATAAGAAAACATTACGATCAAATTTTATAATTTTTTAAGGTATTCTGAATTAAACATCCAATAATTTCAGTAATACAGTTCAGAATCAATTATCCGAAGTTTTGATTATCAAATAAGAAATATGGGACTTCAGATAATC
Source organism: Culex pipiens pallens (assembly GCF_016801865.2). Lineage (NCBI taxonomy): Eukaryota > Metazoa > Arthropoda > Insecta > Diptera > Culicidae > Culex > Culex pipiens. The sequence continues at coordinate 173,612,852 of NC_068939.1, forward strand.
TAATCATGAACAACAAAAATCTTTTTTGTATTTTTCAATTCAAATTCTGAGATCCTATTTTAATCAATTTTTAATAGTTGATTGCCTCTTGAATTACAAAATGCATTTTTTTTTTCATATCTTAATCACTGCCATTTTGAGCACCATCTTTGAATTAAAAATTTTAAATCACTTATGCATAGTTTAGGGGTCATACTTGTAGATCGACGTTAAAAAATATGACAACGAAAAACCTTTTTTTTTCTTGATTCAGTTATTCAAAGATTCTTTAATCCGAAGTGATTTTTTTTCCAAGGCCTTCTGATATTCGAGTTTGGACTGTATTGTTTTCTAATTTAAATAATATTACGATAGATTATAAACTTCAGAATTCAATTTGAAAAATAACATAAACAAATATCAATGCATATAAAAAAATAAAATTGTGGTGTTTTAACTTCCTGAAATTATAAAATTTTAAAATTTTATATAATTTTTCTGCATTTTTTATTTATAGATTTTATAATTTTTTTTAGCGCCGGTTTTTTTTAAAATATTTTTATATTGCTGAATTTCTGGGTATCAAGATTCCTTAATTTTAAATTTGTTAATGTTAGTTGAATATATTAAATAATTATTGGATTTTTGATTTGACATTTTTCTAACTTTTTTAGAATTTTCATTTCATTCCAAAAGTATCAAAAAATTTATGAAAATTCAGATATCTTGAATGATAACTATAAAGTTTGTAAATTTAACAATGTTTCAACCGTTTGGATGTTCAAATTCAGAATTATCCTTAATTTTAATTTTGCTTATTTTAATTTCTAAATCCTCGATTTTTTTGTAATATTTAATAAATTACACTGAAAAAGTCAATTCACCCAGTCTAAATATCATTGAAAAATTCAAATTCACGTGTTGCTCGATACCAAAAAGTTCATGCTTCCCCTCGAGTTGAGTCTGAGCAGAAATTTTGTTGATCATAGTTATTTTTAAAATTTTAAATTTTTCAGATCGCGAAAAAATGAAGATATTGAAAATTTATAAATATAACAACAATTTGTTTATAATTTTCAATTGTTGTAAACAAGCTTGAAAAAATATCGATTTTTTTTCATCGACCGTACTTTGTCGATGATAGATCGAACAACTACAATCGAATTATCCTAATCTAAATAATCCAAATCAGCGAATTACAACTCACCGTTAACAAGGTACGAAATGATGATCGAAATATTTCAATAATTAATTTTTTTTGCCTTCCTCACTGAGGTAAGGCTATAATCCTGCTCTAAAAATGAACTTTGTATAAAAACGGCGAAGACCCACCTTCATGTATACATATCGACTCAGAATCGAAAACTGAACAAATGTCTGTGTGTATGTGTGTGTGTGTATGTATGTATGTGACCAACAAACTAGCTCATGTTTCTCGGCACTGGCTGAACCGATTTGACCCGAACCTGTTGCATTCGACTTGGTTTAGGGTCCCATAGATCGAGTTTTATACAGATTGAAGTTTCGATAAGTAGTTCAAAAGTTATGTATAAAAATGTGTTTTCACATATATCCGGATCTCACTTAAATGTATGTAAACTATGTCCGGATCCACCATCCGACCCATCGTTGGTTAGATTATCAAAAGACCTTTCCAACGAGTCCAAAACATTGAAGATCTGGCAACCCTGTCTCGAGATATGGCCACTTAAGTGATATTGATGTACTTTTTGGAAGCCGGATCTCACTTAAATGTATGTAAACTATGTCCGGATCCACCATCTAACCCATCGTTGGTTAGGTTATCAAAAGACCTTTCCAACGAGTCCAAAAAATTGATAGATCATCAATGTTTTGGACTCGTTGGAAAGGTCTTTTGATAACCTAACCAACGATGGGTTGGATGGTGGATCCGGACATAGTTTACAGACCGGTTACCCTGTCTCGAGCAATGGCCACTTAAGTGATATTTATGTACTTTTTTATTCCGGATCTAAAAAATAGATGAAATTTTTGTACAATTCCATCATATCAGCCATTGTTGGTAATAAGTGAGGAAGGCTCCAACCACATAGGTGGATTAAGTTAGTTTTTTTTTAAAAAAAAAACGGTCAGTAACACATTTGTTTGTCTTTTTGGGTAATTTTAGAACCACCTACCCTACAGAAACAACAAAAAAGCAAAAATAAAAAAAATGTTTAATGAACCTTTGAAAAAAAAAATCTAGACATTATCTAAGGACATCGAGAATCTTATTTTGTGTCAGAAAAATGTTCAATTTTACCTCTTAAATATGTATATATTCATCACTATCTGATGTCACATTTTCAGTATAAATAGAGGAAATATTACATCATATCGAGGTTATATTACACCATCAAATTTTACACCTTCCAAATTTACACAATTTATCACTGTATACTCCTAAGAAATTAAAATTATTTGAAAATAATGCAAAAATTGTTTAAAAAACACTTCTTTGAAGAGGAAAGCCAAGTGTTTTCCGTGAAAAAAAGCCAAGTGACTTCTGCTAAGTTGACCAGAGTCATAAAAACACAAAAATAAAGCTATCAAAAAATATAATGTAAACAATCGATAACAGTAGATAAAGAATTCGTTGCAAACGATTATTTGACAATTCTTCAATTAAAACTAATTTTAAATTTTAAATCCACACATCGAAGAAGACGCAAATTTTAGAAAGGGACCATCCATAAACCACGTGGACACTTTTTTGAAATCTCTGCAATTCATTTATTATTTTTTTTAATTTTTAAAGTAATTTCAAACATTCAAATTTCTTCACCAAAGAAGAAACACCCACCAGACCCAGAAGGATTGAAAAAAATTAAATATATATCACATTGGCACACTCTCTTGGTGGACCCTACCGGGCGACAAAAAAAAAGTATTGTTGTGCGTTTTCTCCTCGGAAGGTTTTCCTGCCGGAAGGAAAACAGCATCAGCGCGCTTTTCGTCCCCTCTCCCTGTCTCTCAGCCATTGTGTCGAATGACGGTGGCACACCCGTAATAAAGGCATCACCGGAAGCGCTCCCTGTTGACCGACGAGCGAAAACTGTGGAAGGTTACAGTAATGGGGAGTGATTTTGATAAAATAGTTTTGTTTACAGTTAATAATAATTTTAAAAAGGGAGTTTTTCAAAGCCACTCAATTTTACGGTTGCTTCGAGTCGTCCCCGGTGTGGGTTCCTTCCGGTTAGCGCGCGCTTTTTATTCCAGAATTGTCATCACCGTTCCGACGTCCCGACGGTGAGCGTCCTCGCAAAAACATGTTTTAAATGCATTATTCATAGAATAATAATAAAATAAAATAAACTTTGAGTGCGGCCACCGGCCAGCTGCCAGAAGGATCTCGCCAGTGGGCGCGCACCTGAGTGTGGAGGACCAGTTCTGTGTCCAGCTGCAGCTGGGTATGTTTTCAACTGGGGGAGCTCTGCACAGGTTTTGACAGATCCGACCAATGCCATATGTGTCGTTAAATGATTTCTATATATATAGACACTCGCCTGTATTTTTTCTAACAGTTATTGGTGCTCTCTGGAAATAAGAACGACAACAAACTCAAAATAAAAGCTTTTGCAAATTCCAGACTTTAATTTTTTTCCACAAAATAACATAAATAAGACAAATTTAACTTAATTACAAATTCTTTGGAGAACACAACAAAGTACTCAACGATAAATTACACCTCCAATTTCAGGGAAAACACTGTAACCTGAGAGTTCAAAGAGCAACGCTCGTCTCTTCAATTAACGCTTATTTGCAGCAACCTTTTGCGTTTTTTTTTCACCTCCCATTTTAATCAGACTTTTCACTGGAAAAGAGAGCCACTTGAAAACATCGCGTTGCCAACGCTTTCACCTGCAACGCATCAAAAACACCCACCCACACACACCTGCAACCAGAATGCAGAATTGTTTCTGACCCCGGCACTTCATCGGATTGTCCAGCGTTGTCAACGACCCGGCCATCACCACCAGAGTGAGAGGGGCTGCTGACCCAGAGTGCAGTGGGTGCAATTCACTAATGGAACGAAAAAAAAACGGAAATAAAACGAATGAAAATGCACCACCTCTCTCTCTCTTTTTCTCTCTGGGCGGTGAAAATCAAAGCAATTTCGTGCTCGGAATTGCACGCAGCAGCACTGGTGACCCCTCCCCCCCCCCCTGCTGGTTGTTAATGGGATGGAACGAGGGGGTTGGGAGTATGAAATCAAACACAACAAAGGAGCCCAATTTGCAGTTGCATTTTTCAAGTGAAATTGCAGAGCGTGCAAATAAAAGTGAACACACGTGATGCACAGAATGTTTCTTTTTGTTTTGTTTGCGTGCACGTTGAACATATCTTTATGACCCCAACTATCAGTCAAATTTGTAGAAATTTAAACAGCGTTTTCAAAACATTATAAGATAAGTCTCTCCAACTTATACGAGATCTTAAAAAGTTGCCCCGACCCCTCTTCGGTTTCCGTGAAACTTTGCTCTAAGGTGTAATTTTGGTCCCTGACCACTAGGGTGCCCAAAATATGCACTTCTTTTCAAAACCTCGCTCCACAAGCTGATTATTGTTTCTTCAGCAATTTTAGGACTCTGGGCCAAATATGAGCAAAATCGGTTAACATTTACCCATTGGTACTCGACGGTGAAGTTTGCACGGAAAAAAATTACGGATTTGTCTGCAAGCTGCGCTACTTCCATCCAAATATTCTCAAAAGTGAGATTTTCATTGCAAATTTGTAGAACATACCAAAGTTGTAAAATTCAATCCTGAAAAGCTATTAGCGATTTAAAAAAATAATTTTTGTATGAAAAAACAACTTCAGGCTGGGTTAATCTTGAATAATTTCGCTCAAAAATGGCACAAATGCCTAAAATAACCCAAAAACCCGTTTCTCGGTTGTGGAGCAGGGGTCATTTTTTTCTGGGCACCCACTGACCACGAATCCTAGCGCCATTTTTCGATATCTCGTGACGATGAGGCGACCCCTTTCATTGTTCAGGATTTTTACTTATACACGTTTTTCGATGATTTGTAGCTCAAACCGTGAAGAGATAGAAAGTTGCTGTCAAAGGGATCTTTATGTTTAATTGGACGTTTGATTTGACGGCGTGCTCAAAATTCCAACCGTCACCAATTTGAACCAGTCTTGGAGGGAGCATTCATCTATCAATATTTTACAGAAATTTTCAGTTTGGTGACGATTGGACCATTCCTCTATATTTGGTACCGCCTTCTCTGTGACGATTTTCTAAAAAAACTAGTATTTTTCAACTTTGCAATTATAAGAACAAAGGATTTTTTCCGATTGCATTTTATTGGAAATTATCTGAGAAAATCGATGAAAATAATGTTTCAAAATGTGGTTTTGACTCACTTTCCATTTTTGTAATTTTTATTTTATTTTATCACTATCGCTATACCCGGAGAATTTTACATAATAATTAATGAAAATCTCAAACTAAAGTTAGCTATTGACGAGAAACAGCGATATTACTAAAAAAAAAGTTTGATTTTGCCAAACAATTTTGCACACAAATGACAATGACACATAGCATGTCATGACATTTCGCACAGTCAAACTTTTTTAAAAATCGCTGTTTCTCGTCAATAGCCAACTTCAGTTTGAGGTTTTCAATGGATCTTATGTAAAATTTTCATTAAAGTGCAATCTGAAGAAAATTATTTGCCTAAATAGATGCAAAAAAAGGTTTTCTGGAAAATCGTCAAAAACATGGCGGTTCCAAAAATATAGGGATGCTAAAATAAGTACAGGTACACTTTTTACTGGGTAAATGAACGTTCCCTCCATGTTTGGGTCAAATAGTTGAAGGTCGAGTCCAACAGTGTACTCATTTGTCATGAAAAGACCCATTTGTCATAAAAAAATAAGGTTTTAAAATCACTTTTGGAATCTGCTATAAACCAGAGACGTCAAGTTTTCAATAAGTACATTTCTGTTCTTTTTTTTTAATTAGGTGTTTTTTGTTACATTTTAGAGTGCACAAAAAAATGTATAAACATAAAGAGTTGCAATTGTATTTTTGACGAGTTATCAAAATTTTACCAAAAATATTTTTGAAAAGGTGATGATTTTGACAATTTTCGACCAGTATTTAGAAGATTTCACCCCTAAAACTCTAACATGTGCATTTGAAAGTAATATTTTTCAAAATTCAGCCAATTTTGCGAAATAATGACAGTACGAAAGTTTTTGTTGCTAAAATAAGAAGGTTTTTTTTAATTCGTAATTTTAAATCGATATTTTTTCAGGAAGTAAAAATTAAAAAAGAATTTAAAAGTGAGACGTTGAAAATGCATTTTGCATAAATTTAAAAGGATATCACGATTTTTTCAATTAAAAATTTGTTGTCTTCAAAAAAAACACTCACACTTGGTTTTTTTTCCGAATTTAGTAATGTTTACCGAATTTTCAACTGCAAAACAGTACGATGTACTCAAAATTTATTGAGGGCTCAGCGCCAAAATCGAGAGAATAATGCTACCAACTCACACCACCATAGCAAATGAGTTCATTCGTTAATTGAAACAATAAATCTTCAACAAGCGTCATACATCGACATCTGACCACTCCTTGGTCACCAAGATGTGGTGGCCGAGGCAGTTAAGATATTGGGTTAGTCTGTCAAAGGTCTCTGGTTCGATTCCCGTAGTCGACACTTTTGGTTTTTGTTTTGACGTAATTTTTTTTGCAAGTGAACCTCGAGGGAATAATTATCTCGCCCATCTCGAGCTGTGTTCTCTGTGTCCGTAAATGGCACCACTATTCTCTCGTCACGAGGCCATTATTCTCTCGGACTAGCGATACCCAGTTTTGGGTGTAGTAAAGAGAATCTAGCACATCTCTCAACCAAAATCTGGATGGATCTTTTTTGAAAATTTTTTAAGTTGATTAACCAAAATCGGAATTTTAATATTTTCGAAATATTTTGATGTTTTCGAGCCACAGAAAAGTTTGCACAAAAATAAGGACGCCGTGTTGATTTGAGAAATATTGAGGGAAGGAAATTGGTAAAAATATATCAACATAATTTTTGTTTAAAATAAATGCAATTCAAAAATACAGCACAACATTTAAAAAATGCATTTTTTTTTATTTTTGCCAATTTGAAAACAGTTTTTTAGATACTTGAAGGCTGTAAAAAATAAATAAATTGAAGTTTTCTAAGTAGAAACGTTCTCATTTTCAATATAAAAAAAAAACCGTAAAATGTGGTCATCTCTTCCAAAATAGGATATTTTGAAACCTTTAAACAACAATCGATAACATAACATTTTTTTTGCTTATTTCCGATATGCCAATAGGTCAACACCTTGATTCCAGTTTGTGTTCATGAATATAATAATACCAAATTTTCCTACAAAAAGCTCATCCGCTTTAGGTGGTATGTTTTTATCAACACTGATTGGATAATCATTGTCTGGGACTTTTCGTTTCTGCTTTTTATACGTACCTGAAAGGAAAGAAAAAAAAAGAAATTATTAGGCGAATGTTTGACTATTATTCATAGCTTCAAAATCTTTGAAACATTTATTTGGATTGTAATAAGGGCCTTCCATAAATCACGTCGACAACCTGGGGGCGGGGTTGGCGATTGTCTACGCTCCATTAATAAGCTTGTTTTTGTAAAATATTAAGTCATTTATTGATAAAGTTAATGCATTTCTGAGAAATATTTAAGCTATTATAGGAAATGGTTCCAAAGTGACTTTGCAAAAGTTGAATCATTTTTAACAGGAATTTCAATATCGATTTCGGGGCCAACATTTTCAAAGGGTCCACCTTCCTAGTATAGCTCCCGTAGCTGAAGGAATTGAATCCTTATCTCTTTCTCGCTTACTACGTATAAATCTGCTGCGAAAGCCCCTAACTACAAATCGGCAAATGTTTCACTCCTTTTGCCCAAGAACTGGAAATGCCCCTCTGGCACATACGAACATATATTCCAGCTAGCGCGGGTGACCCAAGCGACGTTTTTTTTTCTCTTTGTGTTTGGGATTTACCACGGAAAAGAAGATACAGTACATCGGAATTCATATCCAATCACTATAAAATATAGATCTGCAGAATAAATAAAAATTCCAGTTCTATACTCCCTAAGCTTCCTCACTCTCGAGAGATTTCAATATGCGACCTTGTCTCGATTTAGCTCTTAAAAGGGCATTTTAAGGATTTTAGGTAACTTTTTCAATGGTTTAAGATGTTTTCTTCTAACTTTAGAAATTTCTCGTTTTTAAACAATTGATAAATTATGTTATTCTAAAAATTTTCATCCCCATTTTGGACGCTTAAAGCTCAAAAAAAGCTCCTCCTTTTCCTCGAGCAGTTTTATTTGCCGAGCAAACCGACGATAATATCGCTGAGCGCGGTATTGTCTCCTCCACGGTTGGTCGATTTGGGATAATGGTACAGACACGACGCCGTTTTCCCCAAACATGCCAAAGGCGCCACCGGGAAGCTGCCTTGGACGTTCTCCGAAAGCGACCTCCAAGTCAAGCTGGGCCCGCCCGAAGGGAGTTTGCAGGAAAACGAGAAAATCTCTCGTGTTGGGGGGAAATTTAAATTTCTGGTGGTTCGAATTCGGTTGAAGGGGAACTGTTCTTTGTCGTACTGAGAATCAGAATTTCGTGGATAATTTTCTGTAGAAATTGTGTGGATTTTTCTAGGCTCTTCCGAAAATATTTCAACTGGAAATTTGCAGCGAATCCATTGAACTGAATTGAACATTGAGCAAATTCTGAAAAAATGAAAAAGGAAAATCTGGGCCACCAAGAGCAACCATACAAATTTGCATATAATTTCTGAGCCAATCTGAGAATCTGTTGGGATATGAACCCAGAAATGGCAAAAGTCACACATAAAGTTACCTTAAAGTGTTTGAATACCTTTCTTACTCTTTATATTTTTGCATATTTTATCAAAACACACCTTTTCAACACCTCTAAATCTAAAAAATATATCTAAATATACCAAAAAATCATTCAACCAAACACCAATGATCCGTTCAATACAGAGCACTATTTCAGCACCCACTTTTCCACTTTTCAGCAAAAGAAAAGCACCCGGAAAAGCTTGCTCGCCACTGGCCTTGCCTGTTTGTTTGGTTGAATTTCGTTCTCCCTCCCCCTCTCCGGTTGCATGCTCGGAAAAGCTTTTATGCAAATGCAAGTGGCATTAAATTTTACTGCATCCGAATAACAAATGCTTAGTCCAGAGAGGTGGTGCATGTGTGTGTGTGTGTGTGTGTTCAACATTTCCTGCACACGAATGCACTTTTGCAACGGCATTCACCGACCGGTCTCGAAGGAATCTTCACTTCTAGCCTCACACACCCACCCGCTCTCCTCTCTGAGGGAGAAGCTTTGCTGTTTGCTCTGGTGGAACATTTTCAAGTTTTCCCATGCTGAGGAGGTTTGCTGTGGGCAAAGCAGTTGAACCGATTATTGTTTGGAGGGAATCTGATTTTGATCTCCACTAACAAGCAATTTTGGAATTTCTTGAAATCTTACCATCAGTTGAATGGATTATAGAAAAAAAATCTACAAACAGGGATATTTTTATTTTCCACAAGAATCGATTATGAATCAATAAACAAAAAAAAGGATAGAAAAAAATCTGCTAAACAAATGCTGTAGATTATTTTTTTAAGTTTTTGCTAGAATTTATTTTAACGTAACAGTGTAATTCTTAAATATCTTTTTTTCAAAAAAAAGTCTTCATTTGTGGATCTCACGATATCTAAGTTCTGAATGAACAAAATTGGAATAAAGGGTTTCAAGATATGATTTATTTGTACCGTAAAACGGGGTGACTTTGATAGCCGGGGTGACTTTGATAGGTTCGCGATTTTTCCGCAAAATGAAAAGTACAATTAAAATACTTACGGTGGTAGAGAAGTGTTCAAAGTACCTCAAGAAGAACTTTTCATAAAATTTGGAATAGTTTAAAAAGTTAGTTAACTATAGCTAAGAAAATGTTGATTAAAGTCATTATTTTAAACTTCTCAAAGTGTCATGATTTACTCAATGAACATGATTTTGAATCGGATAACGGAATGAATTTTCGGATTCCTTGGACAATTTTCCACTAGGAGAAGGTTAAATAAGTTTGTAAATAATAAATAATATGTGTTTTTGAAACACAATAAAAAAAAAAATCTCCAAAATAATAAGCAATTTCAGCTGAACAAATTTCTAGTAAAATGTGAAAACTTGTGATTCGTGCTTCAAATTAAGTGTAAAATGCAATATAAATCGATAATTTTATAAACAAAACTAGTTTTAACAAATTTCAGGCAATATTCCGACTTTTAACAATTTTACCTAAAATTTATATGTATTTTGTTAAACTTAGTTGACTAAATATAAACATTGATTTTTTTTTCTAAAAAACTATATCAGCTACTTTAGTGATACATTTAGCGTACAAATAAAGTTTGAACATCTTAAATATGATTTTAACAAGAAAAACTATGACTATCAAAGTCACCCCGGAATTTAAACTGAGAATTTTTAACGTAACTATTTTTCTAAACACTATTGAAAAAACTTTTTTTCTAAAATAATGCATGGACTTTGTGTGGCCAACCCCAGTACATGTTTTAAAAATAATAACCTTGAAAAAAACCTTATCAGTTACTAAATATTCCAAAAACAAATTGAAATCCTATCAAAACCACCCCGGTTTACGGTATCACAAATTTAGACGTTAATGTTTTTATTAAATCAAAGTTGGAACCTGTAGATAACAAAAAAAAAACAATCCTGTCTCAGCTAGTTTAACTCAAAATCAAATCAAGGTGAAATTTTGACAATAAATCTTGAAAAACAATTTAAGGGTGCTGAAGAAAGTTTGCCCATTTGCATCAATATCAATTGAAATTAAATCTTAATATTAAGGCTATGTTTGAAAAAAAAAACAATAAAATAATTAAAGCAAAAGAATGCAGTTTTTTTTGCTAAAAACATGTTTTGCAAAAAAAAACAAATTTGCATTTCAAAAATTATCGATTCTTTTAATATTTTGCTGAAAGAAATCCGATTGATTTATTTTAAACTGGCTTGATAACTATTTTCGGCATTTTTCGGCAAACAATAAAAAATGTATTTTTTCACTACATGGAACAGTCAAATCAAATGGAAATTTAGTCAATGAAAAGTTTGAAATCTGACTTATCTAGTCTATCTCTTATCAAATCTATTTTTTTTTAAATTTTACACACGATTTGATGTAAATTTGCATGTACTTAAATTTACATTGATTGTTATAGAAACTTTTGGTACATGATTTGTCATGTAACATTTTGTGTTCTGTGCATTTTGTCAGCTGTGTACGAACAGGAAAAGGATTACAGGCATTTTCAAATGATGGCTTTAGAACCAAGTTTTTGTAGTTTTTGTCTATACATTAAGATGAATAAAAAAAATCTTGAAATTGTAAAACGCCATCGCAAATTCTATTTCAGAATTAAATGAGGGGCAAAAAATTAATATTGACTAGAATTCTAATTTCCATTGAAAAAATGTGTAAAATTAGACGTAAATTATTCAGAATACAGCTCATTTATTTTAAATAGATTAAAGACTTTTTATACTTTTCAATATTTGAAAAAAATTAACCACTGATCGATTTAAAACTTAAAAGCTTAAGTTTTTTTTATTAAATTCATTGATACATTTCAATTTTTCTTATAGTACAGTACTTTTCTTTTTGCCTTCCTCACCTTACTGAGGAAAGGCTATAAAATCACTCGAAAAACGAAATTCTTAATTTGACCTCCTAGACCCACCTTCACGTATACCTATCGACTCAGAATCAAATTCTGAGCAAATGTCTGTGTGTGTGGTGGGATGTTGATCAAAAAAAATTGCACTGGATTATCTCGGCACTGGCTGAACCGATTTGGACCGTTTTGGTCTCATTCGATCCGTCTTGGGGTCCCATAAGTCGCTATTGAAAATTATAAAGTTTAGTTAAGTACTTCAAAAGTTATGCTAAAAAAACGATTTTAACAAAAGTCCGGAAGATTGTAAAAAGGGTGGTTTTTGTAAGAAACCCCGTCATGTTATACATTTTTAGAAAGGTAATCAAAAGACCTTTCCAACGAGTTCAATAGATTGCAGATCTGACAACCCTATCAAAAGTTATAAGCACTTAAGTGTTATTTATGAACTTTTTAGAGGCCGGATCTCAGATAATTCGATGAAAACGTTGTCCGGATCTATCATGCGACCTGTCGTTGGATAGGTAATCAAAAGACCTTTCCAACGAGTTCAATAGATTGCAGATCTGACAACCCTATCAAAAGTTATAAGCACTTAAGTGTTATTTATGAACTTGTTAGAGGCCGGATCTCAGATAATTTGATGAAAACGTTTTCCGGATCTATCATGCGACCATCTATTGACAACCCTGTCAAAGGTTATAAGCACGTAAGTGCCCTGAATTATGAAGATCTGACAAACCAATCTGATGGTATGAATAATGAATTGATAGAACACTGAAAGGTCCGCCCTTTTGTATCTATTTTGGATAGCATTACCCTCTAAATGTGAGGAAGGCACCAACCACCTAAGGGTGGATTAAGCAACGTTTTTTTTTTTTTTATTTTCAATTTTGAAATTTTTTTTATCAAGACTAACATTTTAAAAGGGCCAAACATTGAATAAAATGTTAGTCTTGATTTAATTTTTTTCAAAATACTTTTTTCAAAAAGATTGGAAAATTTCACGAATGTTTCATGTTTTAACAATGAAAATCGGACCATTAGTTGCTGAGATATCGACATTAGAAAATGGTGGGTTGTTTGGGCGAGACTTAGAAATCATCAATTTTCGTGTTTCTTTTTCTTAAAGCAACTGTATCTCTGCAACCTGAGGTCCAATCTTAAATATCTCTTAGACAATTTTACAGCGAATTTTCTGAACCTTTAAAAAAAATATTTTTAGAAATGGTCACTCATGGTCACTATTTCAAAAAATCAAAAAATTGCAAATATTTCGCTAAAATCAAGCTTTCGGTGGTTATATCTTGAAAACCGAGCCCTTTATCAAAAAATCTGCAACGTACTTTTCGATTGAAAATTCAATTTTACATTAAAAATTTACGTCAAATTTGTTTTTGCATTAATTTTCGATTTTTTCCAAAAATCACTATTTTTTTTAAATTATAACTCCGCGGCAGATTTTTTGACCATGTTTCTCTATGGCTCAAAAGTTGCGGGTTTTTGTCCCCTAAAACATATCAAAAAATCTCGAAAACCAAAAAATACGTATTTTGGGAAATTCAGTTTTTGTGAAAAAAAATAAATAAAAAATCTGCAAAAAAAAAATTTCGAGTACCTAAACAATACCTACAACTTTGCCGAAGACACCAAATTGATCAGAAAATTCACTCAAAAGTTACAGCTGTTCGAATATTTACGTACCATTTTTGTATGGGCAGCAGCCAAAATTGTGTGGAGACTTGTATGGGTGAACCAATGACACAAAATAGGATATTTGGTCATAGGGAAGGCCCCCACAAAATTTGAGCCAAAACAAAAAAATACAAATAAAATCCATTTCCGATTTTGGTAGAGAATTGCTCTTATGTAAATATATGCAAATCTGAAACTTGAGAAGGAATTTTCTGATCGATTCGGAAAAAATAGATATTCGGAAAAACAATCCGATTTTTGTAAGGTGCAAAATCCGAAGAAGAGATATAAATATGTTAAGGCAACATGACTTTTTGAAAATATCGTGTTTATTGAAAAATATTGAAATCCTGGACAAAAAATTATCAAACATCTTTTTATAAAGCACAATCAAATTTGCAATCAAAAAGCACTTTACCATTTTTTTTATTAAGAGTTCTGCCTATATTTTTTCCAAATATTTTTTTTCCGACCTCCTAGGTCATTTTGAGCATCTTTTGTTCAACGAAAAACTTTATTTCTCTTGTTTTATGGTTTTCTTGTATTATTTTTAGTACAATGATTTGCAGTAATCTTGTTTAGTTTATCTTTGTTTTTGGAAGTACTTGGCCTATTCTACCACCTTCTATCATTACATTTTGCCTTTTGAATTTTTTCATGTTTTTTCAGTCACTTTTTTCATTTTTTGCTTGTTTTTCACATTTGTTGTTTTTGAATGGCATTATTATCACTTAAATTGTAAAAATGCGTAATGGCAGAGTCAGGGACACTATACAAATGGCTGTCGACTGCCTACTTCATTTTACTTAAAATATAGGAAATGTTAGAAAAAAACACAGCCAAAGTTGACCCCGGAAAAAAATCATTTTAAAAACATTGGCAAAGTCACATAAAACAAGTAAAACTTCCAACCCTGAATTATGTCATAATTTTTATCGGTTCGGTTCGAGGCTGTATCTCAGAAATTAACTGCCCTATTTTCAAAGTTCTAGAGAGGGAAAAAAAGGTCAGAAATGATAAAACTAATTTATAAAATGCTCGAATACTACAATAAAAAAAACAACGATTATGGGCTGAAATGAGCAAAGATTATAGCTTTAACTTAGTAAATCATTCCCCTGGTAAAGAAATCACTTAATCACAATAATCAGCCTCAGCCTAAATTAATCACATTTTCTTCCCATCCCATTTAGTGCGTAAAGTGGTTTCTTTCACTTTCCCTAGAGACTGCTGAGTTGCTTCCTGGGAAAAACTTCAACTTGGTTCTAATAAAGCCTCCCACCCTTTTACGTTCCTCCCACTCTTTCATCACATTTAGCTAACGAGTTTTGCTCTGCCCCTCCCCCTCCTCCCCCAAACCTGTCTTCATGTGTAAATTTAATTATTATTTTTAAACGGCTTTTCCCACACATGTACCTCCCACTAGCCGTTTCGTGGCAGTTGGCGGTAATCCCAAACATAAGCAAGATTAAAATTTTCCACAAAGTTTTCACTTGGTGTGTGTGCGGCGAGAGCTCACACGGAAAAACTTTTCCTTTTCACTGTAAACCACAAACGCCTGTACCTAAAACAAAACTTGAATTGGACCATTGTCGGTACTTGGGCACCCGCGTAAATGAGTCCAATTGGCAACGAGCGGCTCTTCCCCTTGGTAGGAAAATACACCTCTCGAAGGAAACTTCCCACCCACGAAAACAGGTGAAGACATGGGGGAGGGGGGAATTAATTAGAGGATTTTTGAAAATGAGCTTAAGTTACCTACTGTCTCGAAAAAGCGCGCGTAAGCAAATTTTTGGTCGAGGCCTGGGTTGAACAGTGGGTGAAACTTGCGAGAATATTTTTTGAGAAATTGGAGCTAGAGAAAAAAAACGTCAATTTTCAAACAGTACAAAATGTAATTTATTGATGAGGTTGCTGCACCAACGCTCAATGATGTAAACTTTTATTAGTTGCACAAACTGCGAACTTCATTACAAACCTGTCAAAAATCTGAGTGGTTGGGTCGCATGAGCCGCGAGCGAGCTTTCTGGTTGGATTGTTTAGCCACAAAAAAGCAGTTCTAATAAAAAAAAAACGCATGTAAGCGCAAATTCCTCAGTATTTATGCAGTTTAATTGGAAAAGTTCTACCAGAGCGCTTAAAAGTCTGCGGATATTGGATTTGTTGAACAGATTTTTTTTAACTGCACTTCTATTTCTAGCTTGTTTAACTTTTTGCGTTGTGTTGATTAAAATCAGAACATCTTTTATTTATTTTTTTTTCAACGAAGGTTTGGTATCGCTCGCATTTAAGCAAATAATCTAAAATTACCTATGTTTTCGGCTAGTAATTCGTTAATTGATAAATTACTTTGTAGTTTACAAGCAATAAAGATAATTTGAAACAGTTTAGTCTAAATTTGAGAAATTTCTTGTATTTTAAAACAATTAACAATAGAGACTCCGATTAAAAGGTGATGGATAGAAAATATTTGCTTGATTTACAATACTTAAGTCATTAAATAATGAAAAATCCTTGGTTTTGCCCCGGTAACAGTTTCCAAAATTGTATTAGTTCAGATGGACTACCATTAACTGTTCGGACGCTGACAAACCCAACCAATAAATTCAATCTGAAATTTGGCTAGAGGAAAATGTGTGCTCTACCATTTGGACTTTCACAATCCAAACTAAATAATTTAAATTCAACGCCAACTCCAACGGCTTGCAGCATTTTGTTTTACATTACTGATGTGGTCGCTTTCTCATTACTAGGCTTAGTGATTTTTCACGCTCAAAAATTGCAAATTTCAAAAAACAAAATTTCACGGAAATTTCGCGGAAAATGATTTTTTTTAAATAACTCTGAAAAATATTGTTAAAGCTATTTTTTATGCTTCTTTACATATTTTTGTTTCAAGAAACATAAAAAGTTCTTCACTTAATTGGAACGTGACACAATAAGAAACTTTTTCTAATTGCTAAAAAAGTTTACAAGTGGTTTATTTATGCGCTCAATATATATTTGAAATGAAATATAGGTCATCCGTTTTCATTTATTGATTATAGCTAAAAAGTTTCAACTACTATGCTTCAATTTTATCTTTTCACGTTTTATTGAAATTCATATCAAATCTTTTTCACCCAAAATATTTAAAATAACTTAATTTTTTTGCTACATTTTGCTCAATAAAAACATTTTATAATTTCAAAAAATAAATTAAAAATCAATAGGCAAAAATATTTTAATCTGTAACGAAACAAAAACAAAAAAGTGGTGCTTTTAACTTCCATGGGAACTATCACCCCAAATCGTGAAAATTTAACAGGTCTCAAAAAACTCTGAAATGTTCCTAAAATGTGATTTTAAATATCAAAAATACTATTAATTAAATCTTGAATAAACCAAGCTTGAATCTTTATATTCTTCTAAAATTATAC